>NW_022992057.1:0-27500 GCF_902827175.1 Gymnodraco acuticeps | reverse complement strand
TATCCAGTGGTAAAAATGAATGACATTCCACCTGACTGCACGTCTTACGAGGGACCAGCGCCATATAGACTGAGAGTTACGTCATCTCCGTTCACTCCAATGGACCACTTTTTTACAGCAATGGCGGATCGTGGAGCCTCTCAATCGTTCCCCGGAAGTTAGCGCCAAGGCTAGCAGAGCTGTGGAGTTGCAGCATAATAGACCGTTCGTGACGGACTTTTAAAGGTAAGAAGAAGTTTAAAGATTTATATTGCGGATATTATCAGTACATCTGATTCAAATTAACATGTGTATTAAAGGATGTCAGTGGATTATCCCTAAATTAGTAGATTTAGGGAACGTTTACAGATAACAGATTAAACTAGCATACCGAAGCAAGTTAGCAACACACGTTGAACAGCCTTTTAATTGTAAATTCCGTTCTCTTAATGTCATTTTTCGTCCAACGTTGTTGAATTAGAGAAGAGGGGCTTCTAAACGGGATTGTATGCGGGGGTGGAGGGAGTTAAATATTAGTTAAATATAACTTTGGTGCGTGTAAGAGTGAGTGTTTTTAGCAGAGCCATATTGTGTCCTTGTGATTATGTTGATTATTACCTGTCTGTATAATGTTGCAGCTCAGCTGATTTTGGATTGATGGCAAAGGGAGAGGGACTTAAGTGAGAGTGAAAACACAAGGTAAGTTTAATACTACTGTTTTATATAAGTAAACACCTTATCGTCCCAAGGCAATTTCCCATCCAATAGGTGTGCTATATAGGTGTGTATAACCCTTTCTCCTGTCTGTTACTCCCTCTTTCAGCACAAGAACCAGAGGGGGATTCAATGGAGCCTGAATACCTGCACTGAGACCCTCACCCTGCACCCTGAGTCTCAACTCTCAGTGTTTTTCAAGCCTTTCCCTGTTTTTTTGTATTAAACAAAACATTAAGCTTTCCCAATGGTGTGGTTTTCGTTTTGTGAAAAAGTGCAAATGCAGTGTTTGTATATAATTACATCACATATATTTTTGCTGTTGGTCGTGAAATTGCTCCTGCTGACTTGAGCCAGCCATTTTCTCCTCCGCTCTGTGTCAGTGGGGAAGCCGTACATTCGTACTTCTTTCTCAGAGCGATTTGAGCATCCCCAGGCAGCACAGCAAACCATGGTGGCGACTAGGAGGCAGCACAGCAAACCAGGACAACACGGAGGAAAAGGCACAGACAAACTGCATGATATGCTATTCAATGTTTATTGAATTCCATGTATTTGCAATGGATGTTCCTAAAACAACACATTTAACATCATCATCATCATGCTGCTGCTGCTAGTCCTTTGATAGTCACCTGTCTGTCTCCTGTCCTTTCTGAAAGCCATAAAGATGACATTAGTCATTTAGATAACTTGTGTCCTCAATTACCATGGTTACTGAAACTACCATGAATTTAAGAATATGGTAGAAATTAATCTAATCTGAATTTTAAAGCATTACTTTAGATCCCCTCCCTCTAAATGTATCAATACACATTAGAAAGTGATGCTCCTGACTACCATACAAGTTTAAGAAGATAATATTGGTTTTAAAGAATTCAAAGCTATAAATAAACAGCAACAGGCTCTTTAACCAAGGCACTGTTAGCCTAACATGTAAACTAGTTGTACACACTAATCCTAATATTATCACTTAATATTAGCAAATTATATTTTATTTTTTAAAACATATTGATGTAAATACATACACATATCGATTTGTTGTATAAATATTGCAAATCAAAACCTTTATTCACTAATAATTACCAAAAATCGTAGTTCTATCTCCTGTTATCAGTGCATTCACATTGCCCGCCATGAACTTCCGGGGAATGATCCTCGTCTACATGAACCACGTGACGATAACCGTTTTTGGACTTCCGTTGTCGTAACTCTTCTATCTATATGGCGCTGCGAGAGACCATATGACTGCATTACAAGGGACTACCTAAAAGGTACTGAAGTAGGAACTCTTAGGTGGTGCAATTCTACAACGGCTGTAATAAACCAGGATTTTCTCCCAGGGATAGCTATGCCCATTATGCAGTATCCCAGAGCAGATGTGTGGTGGTATTGTGGCACTAAAACCCTGTACTCAGTTTTACCACAGGATTGGACGGGGACCTGTGCTCTGGTACAGCTAATGATGCCTTTTTATGCAGTACCAATGACGGCCGAGCAACTGATAAACATGGCAGTCCAACCCAAAGCAACCAGGGCCCACCGTAAATAAGAATGTCGACTGGATTAACTTTATATACTACAATCAGCAGAGGTTCATAAACCACTCCATGGACGCGATTAGGGGACTACTTGAACAACTGGACAAGACCAGCCTGATGTCTTTGCAGAACAGAGTGGCCCTAGATATGTTGCTAGCAGAAAAAGGGGGTGTATGCAAAATGTTTGGAACATTATGTTGTACTTTCATCCCAAACAACACCTCACCTGATGGATCAGTAACCAAGGCTCTGAAGGGACTCACTACTTTGAGCATGGAATTGGCAGACAACAGTGGGATAGAGAAGAACCCCCTCGGGATTTATTTGATGGTTGGCTGGGGAAGTACAAGGATTTCTTACTGAGTGGACTGATGTCTGTCTCAGGTGTGATCGTGATATTGGCACTGTGCTGTTGTTGTTGCTCAACATGCATCCGCGCTTTAGCAAACCGAATGATTAATGGGGCCCTCAACCCCCCAGTGAGATGATAGTGAACTGTTCGTGAACTTGTCATGAAAAGTTCATGGAATATCAGTGAACCATATTCATTAACAGCTCATAACAAAGTTGATGAACTGTTCATGAAATGTGCATGAACATTAAATGGCACTAGGGCAGTTCATGAACTACTCATGAAACTCCTGTGCTGGAATGGTTCATGAACAATTAATGGAATATGGTTTTAGGCAGGTTCATGAACAATTCATGTAATGGAGTTTTCAGTGAGTGTGTAGGGATATTCAGTATTCAACCAAGAACATTTCAAGAATTGTTCATAACAACTTCATGAACAGTTCATGAACAGTTCATACCCAGTCACTGAATATAATTCAATGGCTGGCTATGAACTGTTCATGAACTGTTCATGTACATGAACTGTTCATGAACCATTGACTGTGGGTCAATTGGCAACCATAGAAAACAACAATTATGTCAATCACAATGGAACTTTACTCAAATTAACAAACAAACATACATGTATACAGGTGGAACACTATAATTAATCCTATCACTATTTGAAGCACAGTTCTTGACACTCAGCTGCACAAACAATTTTGTTACTGGTCCCAAAAGCTTGGGTACCACAGCAACAATAAATGATTTCTGTATAAAACAGAAAAGTGCAGCAGCAATAATTATACACAGGATCCGGTTGATCGTCTGGATTGCTTCTTATTCAAAATTCAAAGTACACAGTTACATTCAAATAGCTGTACTTTACAAACATCACATTTCCGTTATCCGTCTGTCACAATCAATTACTGTATCTCAAGGAGAAATTCAACATAGTCAATAAAAACACATAATACTTTCTATCAATATATCTATCTTTATCAAATATAACATATTATGGAGATCACAAAAATACACTGTCAATGTTAATAATCAAAAAACAAGGCAATGTGCCTGCAAGACTTCACTAAGGTAAACCAAACATATTACCCGTGCGCAGCAGCTAACCTGCCTGCGAGCCTTCGCTCAGGTCACATTTACCCAGGCGCGGCTAAAGCCCGCGAAAATGGCATCTATTGTTGCCGACAGTTTAGTATTTTTAAAATACCGTTACTATGTCAAACATGCTCAAAACTTTCTGACACACTCTCCTAAAAATCTCCAACATCATATCTAATTCACACAAGTTAACATCGATCATTTTCATCATGTACTGACCTGTAGAAAACAGAAAAGTGCAGCAGCAATAATTATACACAGGATCCGGTTGATCGTCTGGATTGCTTCTGACTGAGGAGGTGGCGGAACCCCCCTAAAATAACCCAGATGTCACCGCTCACCTGCCAAAGGTTCCACCTTGGCGCTACTTACTCGTACTGCTTCTCAAACAGCACAGATAAACCATAAAATGATATGAATGTCACCAAAATAAATACAGAGAATGTTCAGTTTCAAATTCACTATTGTTTTGTTTTAAGATTAAAAGTTTTAAAAAATAAAGAAATGTTCAAATAGTAGATGAAGAGGTCTTTAAAATCATCATACTGATCATCAAAAGTTCATAAAATGCTCATGAATATTCAAAAATATTCTGAACTTGCCACAATCATCCAAAATTCATGAAATGCTCATATTCATGAAAAGTTCATGAAATGCTCATGCAAACCTTTTGGGGTTTTAATTATAATTTTGTGATTGGCTGGATCATGAAAAGTTCATAAATTGCTCATAAAAGTCTGTCATGAGCAAAACAGGAACTTTATATGAATGAACAATGTTCATAAACATTTCATGAACTGCTCTTTAAAATGGTTCATGAGCATTTTAAGAATTTTGGTTCATGAACATGACAAGTGAACATATAATGAGTTGTTCATGAATGTTTCATGAGTGCTCATGAACAGCTCATAAAGTCATGAACTCCATCTCGCAGGGGCTAGGAATACGCTAGGGGTCAATATCTCATGGGGGGACAGTTTCAAATGCTAGCAGAACAGGACGACCCACCCCCGTATACAGACATTGATGAAAATGATGAGTTAGTTTGAATGATGTTAAATGATATGGATGTTCAAAGATGAGATTGTTCAATTAATGTCCAGCTGATGTGATACTTTAAATGATATCATGTGAAAAGTGAACAAACTAAAATGCTAAAATGGAGTGAATCCATTTCAATTGACTTTACACTATTCCAAGATAGTTTATTTTTAATCTTTATTATTTTATACTATTCTAATATAGAAAGTTCAGTGTTTTTTATTACTTTGCAGTATTCTAAATTGGTTAGTTCCTTTTATGTATTATACTGTTATAATTGTTGCGATTCTCAAATGGTATGTTTCTTTATACCTTGTAAAACAAGTGCCTTAACACTGAGCGTGGTATGAGAACGGTTTCTGTGAAAGGAGGGAGAAAGACATTTTCTGATACCAAGCCATTGCTGCTATTTTGAAGAATGATATTGAATGTAAAACACTAGAAGTTATGCACAAGGGAAAACGTTTATGTTTGAACAGAACCAAAGTATTTTTTATATTTTTATAAAGTTAAGGCTATTGAACCATTCCATTTTGATTGTATGTTTTTGATATGAGTTATGTACTATGCAAAGTTCAGATGAAGAACTCATTGATTTCAGTATTATTTACACACCTTTTAGGTGTATAAGGAGGGACTGTTAGAAATTAAAATCAATATTTTATGGCATAATTTAATTTAAACATACCGTCAGCTTAAATGCTGTTTTATTCTGAAAATCCTTCATCTCCAGTTAGCATTTAGCATGTGGCTAATATTCCTTTCCCTACAGAGGTGAATATAGAAGTGAAATGACACGGAGTGTTGCACACCGAAACCTACTGATTTGAACACTACATCTATAGACGTCGAGATATTATTATTGCTGAATATTAAATGAAGGTACAGTTTATTTTAATAAGTTTTGTTTACAGAAGTGGGTAGCATATGACAACATCCGGGACTACCGTAAATAATAACTGCCGTGAAGTATTTCCAGTATTATTAAAGTAATGAATTACAGCCGTTAAAATGCAATAAATGAAAAGTCATGAAAGAGAATATGAGGAGAAAAGGCGTGTTTAGTTATGTATTGAATGTACAATGGCTGAGTCCTCTGTTATGCGCAACAACGGACATTGAAGAAATGTGGAGGGCGGACCCCCAGCAGCGCCAACCGGCACACGAGGAGGGGCCATCGGAGGATACTTAAGGAGCTGATGTGCGTGTTTGGGGTTTCTCTCTTCGGCTCTCGAGAACCCGAGAACACAGCTGTTTTCTCTCTGAACCATATTCTGCTTGTAACATTACTGCGCCATTTTAATTAAAGTACCCATTTGAACCTTATGCGAGAGACTCCATTGGTCTCATTTATCCTAAGCTTCTCTCCTGGACGCGAGAATAACAAATACTCTAATACAGGGGTTCCCAACCCCCGGTCCGCGGACCGGTACCAGACCGCTGTGAGTTTATCGTAATATTTGCAGAATTATAAATATATTAAAATATTTTATCATAGTTTTTTCAAAAAGTGTTTAATTGTTGCACCTATACCAGTCATATTATTTCATCCAGTAGCCTAGTTAATCTTTCACCAGAAAACCGTTGAAAATGGCTTTTATGATGTCCCGAGGGATTCGGCGGCTCAGGGTCTCAGCCTCTCGTGCGCACGAGAAAGTTACCGGTGCGCCAAGTAGTAAGAGGAGCCCACAGGAGACAACCGTTTGATTGCAGACTGTTATGTTTATGTGGGGAAATGGCAGTGCATACATTATTTGAGATATATTTCAAACTCGGACTTCATTTTAAGGACATGCCGGCCAGGGGTGTAGAGTAGGGGTTTCATAACTTCCAATATTTACTAGTCGACACGTTTTTCAAAATAGCAGTCGACTAGTCGTTACGTCATAATAAAGACACACAAAGAGAGGTGTACAACTGTATTTTATATCGGAACTCATACAGTTACATTAAACACTGCATTTTAATTTGTGTTACATGGCTGAGTAAATAACAAACAGTAACTGGACTTAGTAAATAACAAACAGTAACTGGACTTAGTAAATAACAAACAGTAACTGGACTCACCAAAATCGACAGCAAAAAACTCTGTTTACTGAAATGCCACGGAAATCCAGTGCGCAACAGCGCATTGCGCAACACTTTACTCGCTGTCCTCCACGATAACGTCCACCTTTCCAGATTTTTGGTTTGCGTTGAGGAACACCAACGCATCGACATGTGAGGGAAGGAGGCTTGACCGCTTTCCGGTGACAGTGTTGCCTGCCAGGGAAAACACCCTCTCACTCGGGGTGCCTGTGGCTGGAATAGCCAGGTAGCTCCTTGAAAGCTTGGCTAAACGGGGGACGCGGTGCACGTTATCTGCAGTGAGTTATCCATTGTGGGGATATGCAGTGTCCGCTGGCAGTAAACCCTAGCTCATCATCCGCATCACTGTAGACCCGTTTTCTTGCTGCTCGTCTGCCTCTGTCCTGTGCTGACGCCGGTCCGTTGCTCACTGGTGCTAGCATTACTGCTAGTGCTAGCTGTCGGCAGCGGGTGTCTCATCTTCAGATGGTTGCGCATAGCAGATGTATTTTTGTTGTACTTCAGTACAGCTGTACACAACTGACACTTCACTGTGGAGTTGGTTACATCTTTGTTGAAGTACTGCCATACATAAGAATGTCGGACGTGTTTTGAAGCATTTTGCAGCACCTCGTTTACCTCCATTTTTTTCACGACTAGTCGACTAGGGCCTACAGCGCCGACTAGTGGTAAAGGTAGTCGACTAGTCGATTAGTTGGTGAAACCCCTAGTGTAGAGCTATTTGTTTAAGCACCGGATTGGCAAAACAGGAGAGTAAACCAGTCTGCCTTGATCTATGAATTCATGTCCGGGACTCTCACGGTATCTGCTGCCACAGCTGTTTTATAGAAGGAAAACCTCCTTCACTTCATGAAATGGCTGCAGCATCAGGAGGCAGCGGGACGTATACTCCGCCTCTGAGAAGTGCAGCACCAGCTGCAAAGCTGTGCCTTTTTACGCACCGCCTTCACTGTGTTTACCTTCTTCAGAACAGCTTAAGAGTGACTGCAGGCTGCTACGTGTTAACCACACACACCTCTACACACATCTCTACACACATCGAACTGCCTGATTACTCCCCTTTTATTAGTTTTATGAAGGAGATATCCGGTCACCAAGGCGCATGATGTGTGTGATATGTGCTCTGCTCAGCTCAGCTCTGTGTGTTCGGTGTGCTTGTGTCTGTCCGACACCGGCATTTGTTTTCAAATGACCATGAACAGTAATTTACACACATCTGGCTAACTCCATAGGTAGCCTATATGCAGGTGTTCCCAAAATAAATTAGTTTAATCTCGATGTAGTGTTAAATGCTGTCGGACGTGCACCGGAACGAACGTCACTATCATAATATCTTATGACACACACACACAGGCGACCGGACATCTCCTTCATAATGCGCCTTCTCCTCGTTTTCCCAGCATTCAATGGATTATCCGTAAATCATACAAACAAAACCAAAACGTTGAGTTATCTGTTTTCCCGTTTTGGTTTAAAAACTGAATAACGTCGGATTTTTGGTTTTCCGTTTTTCCGAAAAACCAAAAAACGACACCGGTTATTTTTTAAACGTTGTTAATATGTTTTGGATGCATATTGTTCTAGTATTTGTTCAGGCTGTTACATACAATTAGCCTCTGTTGCTACCTGCTGGTGGTGAGTAAATATTAAAATCAGTTAAAATTGACAACCGGTCCGCGATTTTTTTTTTATGTATCTGCCGGTTGGGAACCCCTGCTCTAATAGACGCTACTCAAGATGGCGCAGACAAATCAACTTCCGGTGATACCGAGGAAATGAAAATAGTCGACCTGAGACGCAGCCCCTGTCTCAGCCTGTCCCTCTCAGGAGCCAAGCCTGGAGAGGACGGCCCAGAGTGGGTAACGCCCCGATTGCACCCGCCTCTTGAGACATCGCCCCCCAGAACTGGGGGATTGCCCAGGGCTGGCCCACCTTCATCTGTGTCATCTCTGAGAACCACGAAAGTTACATGGGAAATAAGCCCCTCCTACACCTCTATATAAACAGCATGTGGAAGCCCTTTCTGGCTCACTCTGTCCTGATGCAGCGCAGCAAATGCATCTCTCTTAATCACGTGTATAATAAAAAAAAAAAATTCAAACCCTTTCTTCCCTGACTTAGCGAGTGCCCCATGTTCTCATATCTGTGGCAGGTTCACTCTCTCTGGTGGCCCCTTATAATTCACTGCCTGATACTCTCTCCCCCTCACTATAATTCTAATCCTAACCGTCAAACCCTTTCCAGGTTGTAACCTAAAATGGACGCTGTGACAAAGGTAACTTTGTCACTGTGTACTGACAGCTTCGGGCCTTGTAATATTGCACATGTGGTTTAGTTTGAAAGTGTTTCCCCTCCCGTTTTGTCTGTGGCTGGTGATTGGGTTCACCTGGTGCCCTGTGTTGTCTCCTCCCCCTCACGTGTGTCTTATTTGCCTGATTAGTGTGTGTATTTAGGCTCTGTTTTGTGTGTGAGATCCTTGTTGCTGGTGACTGTGTTCACGTGAAACAGTAAGATTGAGGCTGTGTCATGTACCACAAGGAGTAATAAATGCCCACACCGGGTTATATTTGAACTCTCTGCCTCCTTGCTTGGTCGGGCCGCTCAACGGTCAGTCTCACAGACGCCCACGTGCTTACTCCTCCTCATGCCTTGAAACTAAAATGGCGGCCCACTTGAAAGTAATTAAGAGAATAATTGAATTGTAAATAAATAACATAACAATTTGTAATGAACATTGTATTGGGGTTATTACAAAGGTCAAACATAGGATTAAGAAAATACATGGCAATTTACCTGCTTACGGGAACATACGGTAGCTTCAAGAAACTCAGACAAATAAGCTCCTCCCACACCTATATATAAAAGAGTGCAGAAGACCTTTTCGGCTCACTCAGTCCTGATGCATGGCAGCGAAGGCATCTCTCCTGCTTACTCGTCTCTGTTATCCTCCTGAATTCTGAAAGCACAAACGCACAGCTACATGTTACACTGATGAAGAATTAGGATGAAGAATACTGAAAGCGCACACGCACAGCTACATGTTACAATGATGAAGAATTAGGATGAAGAATACTGAAAGCGCACACTGTGGAAGTTTATGAAGAGTATTATGCAGAAGATATGATGCAGCATATTTTCGGTATATTCATTTTAATCTCACCAATATATAAGAGGTGTATTGCATCATGTTATCCCTAAATATATGTGTGGGTATATACATTCCTGTGTGTTAATAGTTGAAGGAACAAAATACATTTTTCCTCTTAAATATAGAGAGGTTTTTTATAGATTCCTGAAACAATGTTCCCTTTTCTTAAAAGTAGATTAGCGCAATAGTCTTTTTCTTTCACTTTTACCCTTTTTATCAAAGGGGTGTTTTAGGCTATTTTTGTGGGGTAAAATGCAGAATTACTTGTGAATTCTGTTTTGAGTGAAAAGATTACCCTTTTGAGTGTTTTTCTTGGTTAACCATTAGATATAATGGCTAAATTCTTCCTAAATTAATTATGCGCATCCTGCAGGCCTTGAGAATTTAGTCACACAGTTAAGAGAGACAATGGTCCTTCTAGATTATGGGTGAGCTGACTTCGGGTGAATAAAAGTTCAGAGATGATTGGGGGGGTATGAAGACAGTTAGGCGTTGTTGGTGAGCTAGTTCTGAGGATATCATGGGATAATGACTGTTATATTTCCAACAAGTATGGCTTTCATAAAGAAACACATGACTTGGGTGATAAGATGTGTTTTGTTGTAAAATGGGTCACTGTGTCAAAGCATATTTTGCGTCTCCCAATGAGATGACCTGAAAAGATGACCAGCTGACCTCACCCCTTCCTTCTCTATTCTGGTATATCTCCTGTCGATTCCTGACGTTCGGCCTCTCTTCACATGCTGTCAGGACCGGAAGGATCTCCGCAGCACGCGATCCAGGGCAGGAGTGGGCCGGCATACTCCTTACACAATACAATATAATTGTAGTATATTATATTGTATTGTAATGTATTATATTGCATTGCATTATTACCTTTGATAATTAAAACAGATTATTGTTTCAACTGGTATCCGGGTGTTCTCTGTCTGATTTCCTTCCTGTTATGATTTTAAGCAGGACTCGTCAAAACGACACGCGGAGCAGAGTGGGGTTGTAAAAACCTCAAAACTCCAACAAAGTGGTGACCCAGACATTTACGAGTGGGCGTTCAGAGGGAGTCACATCAGCAGCCAGCGGACGAAGCTGTCCAGGGGTGACACCTCGAAATACTTTCTGACAACTAAAAACAGAGCTCTATACAAAATATCAGGTAAGCACGGATACCCGTTACACTCAAAATCTGTGATTTGGCTATATTCAAATTTTTTAGAGTTGTCAGGAATATTTCTCAGTGTCTAGTCTTCACGCTAAAGATAATGCAATGCATATTTTAGCATAGGTAGGTAACTAACTAATAACAATAAGATTAATAAAGCAACGATTAGGAACCTCGTGGATTTTTCAGAATCGCACGACTAACTCGTTAGCTACACGTGAAGCGATGAGGAGTGTAAGATGAAGGTGAAAGGCCCCGTGCGTTTTTTTCAGAAATCGACACGGCTAACTCATCCGGGGAGTTCAGTGGTTTCTAATGATTCCATCCAGAACAAAACAGAATATTGCTTTCCAGTCTCATAGGAGCTGCAGTTGCATTATAAGTATAATCCAAGGGGAGATACGCAAATTTCAAAACACCATTTTGAAAGGACCGGAATCTCGTTCTCTTGTTCTGTGGGGTTAATCTATCAGGCTAAACATGACGATAAAGAGATTATGTTGACCTATGGTTTCGGCCCCATGAAAATGCCACATCGCTGAAAAGCGGTGTCAAAGCGCGTTTTTAAGGTCCATTATCTGTTGAAATAAACATCGCACCATAAAGCTGGATAGACTGTACGGGGAATAATTTTCTGGGAATAATTTCTAATAGATAAGGGAGAAAAGTCAGATAAAGACGCAAAGTTTGGTGGAACTCATTCCTGGTGAGGTGCCGCCATCTGCTGGACGTATTTTGTAGTATTTCTTGCATACATTACGTTGGACTGGCGCCTTTATCCAAAACGACTCACAATAAGTGCGTTAGACTAGGAAAATACAATCAAAAACAAAACAGGATCATTAAAATATATCTGGGTTTATAGCCAAAACATTTCAAGTGCTACTCAACTGCCTTTCGATAAGCCAGTCCGTTGTTAGTATCATAAGTGCTTCTGTTAGTACTTCTTGGTTAATATAATATATATATATATATTAATATATATCATTCGAAGTGGAGGGGTAATACTTGAGTTTTAACACTCAAAATAGTTACACATTTGGATTAAGGGCAGGGCAGTTACATAAATACATTAACTACGTTAGGAGTAACGACAAGTATTGTCCATTATATTAATAAATACCACTGAACACACAGCAACCTAGTCAGATAAATACGATACAATCACTATTGAGGGACAGTTTTAAAAAAAATGATTTACACGTCCCAATTCCCGGAAGTTTCCGAGAGCAATGGGGACAGGCTGAGAGATTGATTCTCAGTGGAACCAAACAGGGAAGACATGGGGAGACAAACTCTCAGCAGTGCTGTAAATGACATGTGCACTGTTAAAAAAGGCTGGCTCAGAACAAAGGTATCAGACAGGACCTATAGAGGATCCAGTTCTCCCCTTCAGTTCCCCCCTCATTTACCCGGATTTATTTAATCCAGTTAAACAACCTAAAAGTAGATAGGAAACTGAAAACGTAAACAATTTACCACAATTGTGTTTTTAAGTTTATGAAGAAAGAGTAGAAAGTAAACAGGAGGTTTTTATAACTTTGTCAGTCAGAAGGAAGCTGTTCATGTTTAGACATGACAGCACGCACGAACGAGGTTTGCTCCAGCCATCTCACACTGTTGGCTAAACACAGAGAGGTGATTGATGAGAGAAGCTTGTGCAGGAGCAGCTGCAGGGCACAGAGAGAGAGAGAGACAGGAGAAGTAGATGTTTGGAAGAGTTCAGAGAGAGTAAAACTTATATAAAGTTAACTAGTAGTCTGGAAAAGGTCATATTGTTTTGTGAGTGAACATGAAGTACAAATATATTTACTAGATATAAGAACAACATGCTTATCTAGGTTGACAGAAAGCTGCTATTAACCAGTTTCAGCAGCTACTGTCCTATCTGTGTTCCAAAGAGAACATACGTTGCATTTACAATTCATATTAAGAAAGTTCACAATTGATACCATTAAAGGCCGTTTTGGATTAATAGGGCGTGTCTGTCATAAACATTCGTGCTCGGATGGAATAAAGTGTTGAGATGTTCTCAAGAGTGGGAGTTTTCACAACGCTTTTTAGTTTGTATTGAAACAATTAAGTGGTAAGGACAGAAAACTGTTCCGCGATGATTTCTTTAGGTTTTAGCTGTAGTCATGGAGATTACGTTTTGTGAGGAAACTTTTCCACCAATAATAAGTGTTCAAAATATATATTCATTAACTGTAATCAGATTACTTGTTTTTCAAATATAGCGCTAAATACAGTTGGTTGTGTTCTGTTACAAATCTAACCTGCTTGTAACACAACTTAGATAAACAATTAAAAAAATAACAGAATAAGCAAGTGGTTAAGGAGGTTTTCCTGTTTGGCTCATTTGATTTGGAAATCAAGTAAGGAAGAATAGTGTTTTATGAGAACTGTCATTCCTCATGGTTTTTAAAGATAAATCATCAGTTTGTTTGGACTTTGATGTAGAAATAGGATCATGGTGGAGAAGGAAGACCTTTTTTGGTTTCAAATTAAAAGAAGATTTTAAAGATGAAGTTTATTTTTTATTTTTTCTGACTAGAATTTTAGAAGCAGGACTTCAACTAGACAAGATAATTTACGATGTGGTTTTACTACTTTTAATGGAGTAAAGAATCTGGGTAGACTACTGCCATTAGTTTGTTTTAACATTCACATGTTTCAGCATTCCTGACCATATAGACACTCAGCCGTTTAATTTTGTAACCCTTTGGGGGAGAGATTTAAATTGAGTTTTTCTCGAGTAGCTGATTTGCTGTGATTACAGCAGCACTAGATAGTTGTGCGCCACCTTTGGGTTGTACTCTGAATCAGTGTGTTGGTGAAGAGTTGCTCACTGCAGAAACCGAAGAAGTGTGCAAAGAACGCATCTCTGAGGAGGGTTTGACATTTTGCTTGGGCCTCGTTGCCAAGGCAACAGTGGTGTGAAGAGGAACTGCAGTTTTTGGGGATTCCTGCTGTGCAGAGGACAACGTGTGTCTGCTGATTGTACCACATTGATCCAGAGGTTCCTTCCCCCTCAGGACATCCCAGTGCAAAACAAGAGTTTCATTGATCCAATTCACTACAGCTGCAGAAGACAACGCATCACTGACTGTTCACATTATGACCGGGCTTGTCTCAGATCGTTCAGACTCTGAAGAAATTATGCGATGATTTTACAGCATAACTGTGCAACAGTTTTCCAGAGGGTGGTGTACAACAATAGGTTTAGTGTTTGAGAAGGGAGGCTGATTGTTTAAACGATGGTCTGGAATACTGAAAAGATTAAAGTTTAATATCCTTGTTTAGCAAACAACACATCTGATTATTAGGTCACACATAATAATCTTGACATATAAACTAACTATGAGTAAAAAGATGAATGGATTTCATATCCTAGAGAGGGTTAGTTATGTTGCGAATACTTCACAAGGTATTTGCTAATGTATTTTGAAGAACAAATAACAAGGACACAAGTCCAATTTTGTTTTGTTTATAGATTAAATTGTCCATTACCAAAACTGTTGACCTTATGTCTAGATTTGGACTTTGATGGTAAGGGAGTATTTAGGCTTATTTTTATACATCTGACATTTTCAAATATGTTGGCTATTCACTAGATAGACTTTGGTTAACCAGTTAAGCCCTGAGCCTGTTTTTCAGGTTTCAGGCTCTAAAATGCCACTAACACAACAAATGATATATCTTCACTTCTAAAAGGGGTAAATTAATAATTATCTTTTCTCAAAGCAAGGTTACATCTGTGAGTTGGATGTAGAAGTGTCAGAATCAATATAGATGTTTTTTATTTTAAAGTAAAAACATGTAAATTCTAATGTCCACCTAAAAAAAAACCTTTACTTATAGTGAAAACCACCCTTGCATGATGGGTTAGTAGACTAAAAGCTTTAGGAATCCAAACTATAACATATAATAAGTACCCTGTATCAAGATTGATGCAAAACAAGTGAAATTTGACCTTTTTAGAGAGATTTAGAAAAATAAAGTCTAAGCGGACTCACCTCTGGGTAATTTGGGAACCATCGGTTCCATTTGAACTTTTTCACTGTAAAAATCATTTTATTACTTTGAATTATCACTATAAGTATTCATTCCATCCAAATACAACTGTTGTGAAAAAAATAAAAAATAAAATTGAAGTCGGCTGCGTAATGTACTTAAGTTGGCTGCCATTCTTTATAATTTGCGCAGGACCATATCTCTGGAACCCATTGGTCGATTCGTGTGATTTACACCTTTTTCTTAACCATCAGAACCAATAGAATCGATGGGCAGTTCCCAAATCTACGTAAACATTACCATAGCGGACGTAATAGAGAAGCAAACTAAGCATATCTGAAAGTGCAAGCCTGGACGGCAATACTTTATACCGAGTATATTGCCATACATATGATGATTGATTATCAGTAAACAATTATACGTGACACAAAGACATTGGATTAACCTTGAGATGCGTTTTTATTCCGTTGAACACAACTTTTGATCACAAATCAAAAAAGGTAAGACGTAATTATTGTAATATTTTTGGAACCGGATGTTGTTTACTTTCTCTTTTCTGGCTGATAGCTCCAGGAATTCGAGGTCGGACAGTGATGACATTACATGTGTGGAATCTGTGGAGTCTCAGCTTTAAATCGTATATCTTGTTTGTGCAGTTAAGATAGTAATAAGGGCATTTCTACCGTGTGTTGTGTGTAAAAAAGCGTTAGCATTAGTTAGCATTTTTTCGCTCAATGCTAATTCAAAGGCTTGGTTATTACTCGTGTTTTTTTTAGCTAACAATTGTTCTTATTGTCAGTTAGCGGAGTTTCTTACCTTTAAAAGGGTATAATAGTTTCATAAATGTTAAGAAGCCCTGAGACATGTGAGAAAAAAAAAACTGTGGGAGGGGTCCACTGGGGGGACCTTCGGGCTTAACTGGTTAAGAACTTTTCTGAAGATTGAATATTTGTTCCATTTCTAAATATTCCTATTTAAAAAGTAATTTTAGAGTAAAGAAGACTGATGCTGAAATGGGACAGAATGTGGGGCCTTCAATCACCCATTGTAATGGTGCATATTATTGACGACCAATAGGGAGGAGGGGTCACTCGACCCACCCTGCAGTGGTTTTTTAAATCTTACTTGCAGCTTCACAGGAAGCGCACGGCACCAGATTATGAGTTTGGAAGACTAGCGTCACCACCTCCTAATGGACATTAATTTAGTTAGTAATTAACTGACATTTAGAGATGTTAAAAAGTAAAAACATACCTACCATAAGTGATAATTCCTAAATTTAGCTACAAACCATTGATGAAATGACTTCTGTTTTTAGAATCCTTGATAAAGGAAGGAGTGATTGTTACATATTCGGACACCCAAGGTTCCACGCACTGTTAAAGAGGTTAGCATTGTTCTTTAAGTGGACCAGATTTGAAGATGAGTGAATATGAGTTATGAAATACATAGCAGAGCTTTACAGATCCTAGTAATGGTTTGACTCAAGATAATAATTATATGCACAAGTTTCTGAAATAGATCTATTAGACATTTTAATATGGATTAGGTGTTGATAAACTGCAGTAGTAGTAGTACAATAAGGAAGTGACATTTTTTGGCTAAACACTTTTCAGGGAATGTGGGAAGCAGCTGTCTCAATGAAAAGTTAGAGATATCTTGAACATTATAGTTGTAATTGTGAATTCATAAATGATGGCGCTCCATATATACATATTTTTGTAGACAAAGGATACTGGCCTATGCTGAAATGTCAAAGTCTCTGCAGAGCACGACACATGGCCAAAAAGACTGAGACCAACTGACCTTTGACCCTGACCGACAGTGTAACTTGACAAGGCACTGTCAATGACTGACTCTGGGGTGAACCTGACCAAACTTGACTTTACAACCTGACAGTGTGAGTGTGAATGTGAGTGTATGTCTGCATGTGATCAGTACAACTGCATGATTTAAAACAATGACTAATCAAGCATGTTTTTGGACTAACACATTATTCTGGGGCTCAATACAATTCCACAGAATTGGAAAACCGCACTTGTGCACTCCCACAGGAGGTGGCAGTTTGCAGAATGTGGAACTCAAACTAAAACATGAAGATTCTGTTTCTTTTAGGACTGAAGGATGGAGAGAAACACTTCATTTCACTGGAGTGTTTACTGTGGAAATGATGGATGTACATTTGGGAAAAAATGTTTGATATTTTCTTAGAATCCATTATTACCTGAAGGTTTTCTTCCCATACAGGATTTTGGTTACACATGAGTCATGTGTAAAAAGGGGGAGTGTACTGCTGCCCCAACTCGATTGTTCAATCTGACCATTGATTGACGGTTTTAGAATTGACCTGCTCCATATCTGGGGATAAGATACTGTTTGATGAATGTTGACATGTCTCTAATATTGATTGAGTTATAACAGGTAACACAGATGCAGAATCAGTGGCCAAGGGGCTACTGTGAGAGATGTGATTCCAGAATGGAATACTGAAGAAGTTGACCTGTGAGTAATGTTTCAACAGGTATAAAAGTAACTGAGGTTTGAAATGTAGAAAGAACATATTACAGTTAAAGCTAAAACATAGTAATGTAATGAGACATCATTTAATTTAGACAACATCATGTAACTAGCCTGGTAAAGAAGTAAAAGCCATAGACTTTATTGTTTAGGTCATTATGGGGATATACATTTCATCTAAGTTCATAATAGAAAGACATTTGACAGTTTGTTGGAATTCTGTATTCATTTTTTCAGCGTGATAATATCTAAGCACTGACAGGTAGAAGCAGTATCACCAGGAAATCATTCACTTTGTTAGTATCATGATTTTGGTTGTTTTTGAATCCATAACATTAGTGTGTTTCTTTACCAGAAACATTAGCAGTTCATATTATATTTGGATTTTAAATAGGATCTCAAGGATTTCATTTAAAAATAAACACAGATGCTTGTCAGAAATTCAGAGCTATTGAAATATGTTATTTAGTTTACCTAAAGATGTTGGGGTTCTTATTTAGTTGGCACAGTCCAAGTATTAAGATTCTGAAGCTGCACTGGCAGATAAGAGGTCTACAATTCATTTAGAAAACCTGTTCACAGACGGCTGTGTGTTATCTTTTCTTTCTTACAGTGCAGACGCTTTTTCTGCTTGCTCCTGCCTCTGCTTACTTTTTATGCTGATTTTCCTATTCTTATTCTCTGAAAACTTCGAGCAGCGGCTCCTGGACATTAACTTATCACTGGGACAGTTCATCTTCGTAAATAGATGGAGGGTTTCAGCCATATTTCAACATTTTTACGACGACGTCAGTCTTACAGCAGCGTGGCCTAGCAACAGCTAAAGGCTGGTAGGCTACTCCATGCTATTTAACTAGTTGGTAGCAAAATGCCTCTGTTCTCTACAGATGACTTCCACAAACTTATACAGAAGATAGCTGTGTTGGAAATGAAAATGCAACGGTTGGAAGTTAACGTGGAAGTGAATGGACTATGTCGTGGGAATGACACCACTTTACCAGTGTTGCAAAATAATGGAGAAGGGTATGCTAACTCACAGCTAGTTAGCAGCTACAAGGATTCCAAGGAACAGGAGGGCTGTGTACCGGGTAATAAATCTACAAGTGGTAGTCCTCCCTGGAACTCTCTGGGTGCAAAGCCTAAGAGTAAATCATTTCCATGGGATTTGGGAAGATGGATAACAGGCAGAGCCCAGCGCTCTCAAATATGTGATGCGACCGGCTGGCCTGCATTGTTATCACTCAGGAGGAGCGACTCTTCAACCCCTATTCATACTAGGAAACAGCCGTGGACAGCTGCTAAAGGGAGAATTACAAACAATCCTCCTAAACCACCAAGTGTGCCAATCCAGAACAGATACGAGAACCGGAGATCTGATGACCTGGATAACCTGTCCTCTTCACACAGCAGGGTAAGGAACAATAGCTACTCCAAAAGTAAAAGGCTAGAGGGAAAGCTAACGACTGGGCCTGAAACTCTGATTGTGGGTGACTCTGCTGTAAGAGATGTAAAAGGTCTGTGTAATAAGAATAACACCAAAGTATTCTGTTTTCCCAAGGATGTGGTCTCTGACTTGGCTGAGAAGATCCTGCATATTGGGGCTGAACATCCGACTGTGAAGAATGTGGTACTGCACATTGGAACAAATGATGTTGTGAAACAACAGTCAGAAGTGCTGAAAGAACACTTTAAATGTTTGTTGGAAACTGCCAGCTCTCTAAATGCAGAGGTGTTCATCAGTGGCCCTCTACCGCCAGTCAGAAGAGGAGTGGAGAGATTCAGCAGATTGTTTGCACTGAACACCTGGCTTTCAACGGCCTGTACTGACCATTCTGTTCATTTTATTGACAATTTTAACTTTTTATGGGACCGCAGACATCTTTTCAAGGCAAATGGAGTTTGCCTGAACAAGTCAGGAGTGAAATTGTTTATCTCTAACATATTCAACTGCCTGCGTCATCAATCTGTTCACTCTGCCAAGGACAAGCGGCAAGAGGAATCAAAACAGGAGAAAGACACAACACATCACGCAGAAAACCCTGAAGAATTATCACTGCACCCGCCTGAGGAATGTTCTGATTATGGGAGACACATGGAGGAGTCTCCACTGCCCGTCACCCCCCCCCCCCCTGTCAACGCCTTTGAGGATACTCCGTTCACCCTTTCACCCTCGCCCTTCCTCCAGCATGTCCTTTACCCCCGCTCTTCAACGACGCCCACCAAAATCACTGCAGAGACGCGCACCATCTCCCCCGTCCTCATCACCGCGCCTACGTCAACCACCTCCCCCCCCTGGCAGCATGTCCTCTACCCCCGCTCCTCAGCGACGCCCACCAAAATCGCCGCGGAGACGCGCGCCGTCTCCCCCGTCTTCATCGCCGTGCCTGCGTCAACCACCTCCCCCCCCTGGCAGCATGTCCTCTACCCCCGCACCATCTCCCACGTCTCCATCACCGTGCCTGCGTCGGCCGCCCCCCCTCCCTTCGAGAGGGCATCTGCAGTCTCCGAAGCCTGATAAGGATGTGTGTGTACTAAACGCTGCAAACTGATATTTGCTGGGTCCAGGCTCAAGGGCGTATGGCACTCTCAACTCTTTCCAGGACATGCCGGGGCCCTGCCTGCCTATAGCTTTGCCGATATCTGTGTTGATAGGTAATAGATTAAGAGCGGTGAATCATAGAAACAGGAAGCGCTCAAACGTTTGTGTAAGTTTATCTAATTTAGCAGTGAATCCATGTCAGCCACAGCTTGTTACAAAAAACATGACTGATAGTGTGTTTAACAAACTTAAACTAGCTTTATTAAATGTCAGGTCTTTGGCAGGAAAAACATTTTTAATCAATGATTTTATCACTGAGCACAATCTCGATTTTATGTTTTTAACAGAAACTTGGATTGAACAAAATAACAGTGCAGCTGTTCTTATCGAATCAACCCCTCCCAACTTTAGTTTTATGAGTCAGGAAAGAATGCATAAGAAAGGGGGTGGAGTTGCTATTCTGTTCAATGATTCCCTTCAATGCAGGAAGACATCGTATGGAAACTTTGATTCTTTTGAATATGTGGCCCTTCAGCTGAAATGCTCATCTCGAGCTCTGTTCCTAAATATCTATAGACCACCCAAATACTGTGCAAGCTTTTTTGATGACTTTACTGAACTGCTGTCTATAGTGTGTATTGACTTTGACCGTCTAGTCATTGTTGGTGATTTTAACATCCATGTTGACAACCCCCAGGACAGAGGAGCTAAAGAACTGTTTTATGTTCTTGATAGCTATGGACTGACTCAGCATGTGACGGAGCCCACGCACAATAAGGGGCACACTCTGGACTTAATTATCTCAAAGGGTCTGAATATCTCTAAGGTTGTGGTGACTGATGTTGCACTCTCTGACCATTCCTGTGTTTTCTTTGAGAGCTCTATTTTTGTTCACTGCAATGGTGTCTTCACAGGTCTCACTAAAACATATATTAGGAAGCTGCAGCTGATTCAGAACGCCGCTGCTCGAGTCCTCACTAACACTAAGAAAGTGGATCACATCACTCCTGTTCTGAAGTCTTTACACTGGCTTCCTGTGTGTCAAAGAATAGATTTCAAAATACTGCTGCTGGTTTATAAAGCACTGAATGGTTTAGGCCCAGGATACATTTCCGACCTCCTGCTAAATGATGAACCATCCAGATCTCTCAGGTCTTCAGGGACTGGTCAGCTTTCTGTCCCCAGAGTCAGAACTAAACATGGAGAAGCAGCGTTCAGTTATTATGCTCCAAATATCTGGAACAAACTCCCAGAAACCTGCAGGTCCGCTGCAACTCTGACTACTTTTAAATCCAGGCTGAAGACTTTTCTTTTTGTCGCTGCTTTTAATGTAACTATTCATATCTTAGACTGCACTGTAACTTTTATCCATGTACTTTTTCTTTTAATGTTTAATTGAACTATTCATATCTTAGATTGCACTGAAACTTTTATCCATGTATTTTTTCTTTTAATGTTTCTTTTATTAGCTTTTCTTTTTAATGACTGATTTTAAATGCCTTTTTCTTAATGTCTTTCATTTTTTGTAAAGCACTTTGAATTGCCTTGTGTTGAAAAGTGCTATATAAATAAACTTGCCTTGCCTTGCGACACCCCATCAACAGGCTCCAAGCGGCCTACGCAGTGGTGGGTCAAACAGCTGAGGGCCCCGGAGCCCTGAGTGGAGGCTTGAGGGATTTGTATCAGATTTCTCCACACAGGTTGCTGGCGCCAAAAGGGGGACCCAGGAGGCCGACACAGCGGAGTTCGTCTGGCTGAAGGTCATCAGGACAATGTGGCTCAACCCCAGGCTCTCCGGCCCCGACCGAGTGACCCAGCGGATCTCTCATGCCGTCCGCATAGGAGGAAAGGGGGACAGCTCGTACCACGGGAGCCAGTGTGCGGCGGGGAAACCACCTACTAGGACCAGGGGACGACATCAGGACGGATCTGGCTCTCGTCAAGGAGGTCGACTTGGAAGCTGTCATCGGCGGACCGGAGAAGGAGGATCGGGAGGACATCTCTCCAGCAGTCGACCCGGAAGCCGCCATCAGCGGGCCAGAGGAGGAGGAGGAAGACATCTCTCTAGCAGGCAGCCCAGAAGCTGCCGTCAGCGGATCGGGGGGACAAAGACACGGCAAGCCAGGACGGCACAGGGGACTTGTCGAGGCAGCAGAGGAGTCTACTTCTCTGATCAGTTCAACCCGTGAAGGGAAAGCCGCATCTCCCCCCTCAGGTTACACCTCTCATGGTTCCTTCACTGCCATGGAAAGTGGTGTTCTGTCTCCATGAAGGTTTCAAGTACTCTAAATCCCAGCTTCGGATGGATTTATACAATGTTTGGGGAGAGTAGAAAATAATGACAGTGGGTATGTTTCAAAATGCCTTGTTTAAGTTTATCTCTGGAGAAAGAGATAAAAAGGGGGAATTGTGGAGATTGATGTAAAGTATTATGGCAAAAAGTTTGATACAGCGTAATTCTGGTATATTCATTTTTACGTCACCTGATATAGGCTATGGGATGTTAAGTGTTGGTTTGTGAGAGAAATGTATGTGCGTTCATTTCAAGACTCCTAAAAGAGCAGGAGAATTGAGTCACACACAATTAGAGAGACAATGGTCCTTCTGATTCTGGGTGAGCTGACTTCGGGTGGATGGAAGTTCAGAGATGGCCTGGGGGTATGAAGACAGTTAGGCGTTGTTGGTGAGCTGGTCTTGAGATGATGACTGTTACATTTCCAACAAGTATGGCTTTCATAAAGAAACACATGACTTATGTGATAAGATACATGATAAGATGTGTTTTGTTGCAAAGTGAGCCTATTTTGTTCTCTGCTGGCCCGCGCTGATTCACGGTGACACAGCATATTTTGCATCTCCCAATGAGATGACCTGAAAAGATGACCAGCTGACCTAACCCCTCCTGTCTTTTCTTGTATATCTCCTGTGGAGTCGTGGCGTTCGCTCTCTCTTCTCGGGCTGCCAGGACCGAAGGATCTACGCAGCACGCGAACAAGGGCAGGAGTAGGCCTACTCCTTACATTACAGTATAATTGTATTGTATTATATTGTATTGTAATGTATTATAATGCATTGCATTATTACCTTTTATAATTAAAACAGATTATTGTTTAAACTGGTATCCTGGTGTTCTCTGATTTCCTTCCTGTTATGATTTTAAGCAGGACTCGCCAAAACGACACACGGAGCCGAGTGGGGTTGTAAAAACCTAAAAACTCCTACAACACTTATCGCAAACATACACAAATAAAGGGCAACATAGCAACCACTTTGAAACATTGTGTGCGTGGCAGCACAGACAGTGGTAAATCACGAGCAAGGCACACTGGTTAAGGATGGCAGCTTCCTCATCGCTGCACTCGGAGAGAAATAGTAGAGACGGAGACGATGAGCTGTTTAGCCCGCCTTGGGCATGGTTTATTCTCCTATGCACTGCACTCGGACATGCTGTGGAGTGAATCGAGTCACCTCTGAGAGGGAGTTGGTTGACAGCTAAAAAAGCTATAATATCAACGACAGCTGACACGTAATAACGGCTCCGTGCCAGCTGATCTGCACCAAAGTACTAATTTCCTTATTTGTTTCCTCGCGTATCTGTCTCTCTATCCACAAACTCTCACATGAAATGTGTTCTTTTGATGCGGCATGTCTTAGCAGTCCTTTATCAGTCTGTAATGCGTGTTTCCAGTCGCAAAAACCTTTGACAGTAAAAGCCGCATCAGATGAAGACGTATTTACTTTAAAGTGTCTACAGGGGAAACAAAAGGCTGCGTCTGCTTTTAACGAATCTTCAAGCAGTGGTCTGTTGTTGTACCATGCAGCGGCAAAAATGCGCTTCTTTCCTGAAAACAATCTCCCTGGATAACGATCCAGTTTCACCTGGTTGGGTTTATTAACCCCAAGATCATCTGGGGCTGTTGGTCTTTGAGCGGTTGCTGGCCCAATATAACCTGTTGATGTGCTGCGAGGTAGCGTCTGTAGCGGAGGCACCGGCACGGAGCAGGAGGAGGAGGATGCTGGCGGGTGTGGTACAGGGTGTGGCAACGCAGGTGGTGACGGTAGGGGCACAAGGAGCTGTGCCTCGGAGGACAGCGTTGGTGGCGGCCGCCTTGATGAGTCAAGGATTGGGCTCGCTAACTCAGCCCCGGGGTTTGCCGAGGTCAAGCTTGTGACATTAAGGCGTGCTGCTGCAACGGCAGGTGCAGGGTCGCCAGCAGCACCATCGGCTGCAGTTCTTTCTTCGCTATTTTGTTTTAATAAATCCTTAGACCTTTTAAGCTGATTTCTGATGTCCATTTTGTAATTCAAACATACATGGGAGTCTACAGAATGCACAATAAACAAATCCAGAATAGGCGGCAGAGTGTGATGCTGTGATTGGTCTAAATGGGGACGAATCACAAATCACAACAGACACATGCATTTATTTGACATAGCCTGCGATTTTTTTTTTTAGTTCTGACATCACATACATCGTAGCATAAAAGTTCACAGTTTATTTATAATTAAAAAAATAAAATAAATATATATATATTTGTATAAATAATAAAAAACGTGTTTATTGGGGGAGGGCAGGAATGTCAAATGGGAGGGCCCTCCCACGGCGCCGGGCATGCGCTGCAACCCAGTCTCATGGCATTTCGTGTTCACCAACACGATTTTTAATCTATTGATTCGTGTTCACCAACACGATTTTCCCCTTTTTTTCGTGTTGCAGAGCACGATTTTAAAAGCAATGTATTTCTACTGGTATGTGTTTCGTGCCTGCAGCACGTCTTTTTCTCCGGTCGGGTCGTGGAAGACCGGAAGCTGTGTGGTTCATAAAAACATGTTCTTACTCAATATCAAGCCACAATTATTGCTATTATTTTAAATCGTATAATTTCGGACTTTTGTTGCCGTCTGTGAGGAAAATAAATGCGGCTCAGAGCCTCAGAATACTGAAATCTGTATTTTTTAAATCTTTTTTTCCTTCTAATTTGTTATTCTTTTCAAAATAACACACTGTTATTTACTCACCAATAACACGCAATTATCCTTGCTTTTATTTACTGGTTTAATTCCATAATCTCGGGCTTTTTTGGCGTCCGTCAGGAACTGAATTTTAAAAAAATAATAATAATTAAAACGGAAACAGACGTAAGCCTCTCGGAGTTTAGGATGGCCGAAGACACTACACTACCCATAATCCCCAGCTATCGTTGTTTAGGATTACAGTCCCCGTGATTAATCTTCAAGCTCTGGGATTGGATGTTGGAGTGGCATTGCGCCAAGGTTACGCCGAGCATCAAACAGCTGTTTGAAATGGAACAAAACCACGCCAGACTATCCAAAACTGGAATCGAATGCCCCCCCAGAACTACACATGCTGGCTATTGTGTTTCGCAAAATGTTCTATGGGACGTCTCTACTGAACGTTTTCGTTTTTCCCACAATTAGAAGTTGCCAGTATTAAACACATTGGTGCTATCAAATGTAAAACACATAATTAATAAATGGGTGAAAATCGCTTGTGTCCATAATGCGCAGCATTAATATACCCACATGACAGCTCATTGTTACTTTGTAATTCTACTCCACTACAATTCAGAGGTTAACCTGGTATTTTTACTCCACTACACTTATATGAGTTACTTTGCAGATTCTGATTAATGATGTTTATCTCTCTTCCTCCTGTACATTAGCAGATAAAAGACATAACATACTTACATGAATGTTAATTAAAGAATGCTGGAAATAACTGCATCTCCATTAGCCTATATGCTATGCAGAGACTGCCTTCTTCATGTTGTGAATTGCAGTTGATGTTTTAATATGGCAATTGGCAATTTGACTTATACAACATTCACAAGTTGTACATTTGACTCATACAATAAGGAGAATATATGTGTGTAAGAGTGAAAATGTATGTATGTAAAAGGAGAATATATGTGTGTAAGAGTGAAAATATGCTGCATTTTGAATGTCCGATAGTCCACCATTTCCACTGGAAATATCAAACATTTAATAAAAGTGAAAAACAATGAACAAGACTTAACGTATTAATAATAATTAATTATATTTATTCCGTTTGGATGTAGGATTTTTGACTTTGTTTAGAGCAGTGATCTTCTCTGCAGCAGAGAGCTAAGAGCTGTCAGACCGGACCTAACCCTGAAAAGTATTATCATCTGAAATTAATCATTATGTTATTAATATTAAATACATATAAGTATTGTTACAACTTGTATTTAGAAATACTCTGTTGTAATTATTGATGCATAAATGAGTTCATCCATTCAATGTGGCATCTGCTATAATGGGGTTAATGTATGATATTACTTAATAATACAATACATTAGAATATATTATATAATAATTACATTTAAGTTTTATTCATTTCTTATTTCATAGTTTCTCATTATTTTTATTTGTATCGCTCATCTTATTTTTGATTTTATTAATCTGTGCTACTGTGTAAAAACACCCCAACAATATTACAAAAAATATACTGCATAAAGCAAACTATATACGATCTAAATCTGATGTTTTTTCATTATAGTAGCTTGTGAAAACCATAACAAATAAGTGATCAAATGCTACAGTATTCAGAGAACACAACTGCTGAGCTGCAAACATTGCAAACAGACTAAGTTCTACAACACCCAGTTGTCTTTGTGTATTTGTGAATGAAGTGCCATCTCATGGTTAAATCCTGTAATTGAATAAATGGAGAACTTTGGCAACGCCCTCTAGCAATTTGGCAACACCCCCAGCCACTGGGATCCGCTGGGTTTTTGACTGGGACACACCCATGTGAGTCCTATCTGGAGTGCTACATCTGTAGCTGCATATCCTCCTGAATGCTGAAAACTGACACGCACAGCTACATGTTCCGATAATACACACTGCTTGGATTTACGACCGAGTGACCCGAGTGACACTCCTGGGTTTACGACTGAAGATGTGTATTAGAATTGTTATATGTGAGTGATAGTAAAAACACTACTATGATAGCTATCACCAGTGGCGTCGAAGCCCCGAATGTTTTTTCTGTAGCCCCGGACAATTCTCCCTCAATAATATAATCCATTAACCGTGCTTTACGTGAACCTCATCATGACACAAGCGAGGACGGCAGGACTGTAATTTCCCGTGTTGAGTGATTGCAACAGAAGCAAAACACCAGACTAATCAGAGAGTTGCATGGAAATAAACGTGTGCTTGTTTCATTCAAGCTCGGCTCCGTGTGTGTGTGGCGATAGCGCATTGAGAGAGAGAGAGAGAGAGAGAGAGAGAGAGAGAGAGAGAGAGAGAGAGAGAAGAGAGAAG
>NW_022992056.1:0-20250 GCF_902827175.1 Gymnodraco acuticeps | reverse complement strand
GACCACCGACTTCCTTAAGTATGTAGTGTCTCTACTGTTAAAGAGTCCTCTCTGGCTGATGTTCAGGTGTATATCAGTATGTAGTGTCTCTACTTTAAAGAGTCCTCTCCTGCTGATGTTCATGGTGTATATCAGTATGTAATGTCTCTACTTTAAAGAGTCCTCTCCTGCTGATGTTCAGGTGTATATCAGTATGTAGTGTCTCTACTTTAAAGAGTCCTCTCCTGCTGATGTTCAGGTGTATATCAGTATGTTAATTGATCTCTACTTTAAGAAGTGGCCTCTCCTGCCTTGATGTTCAGGTCGTTATATCAGTATGTAGTGTCTCTACTTTTAAAGAGTCATCTCCTGCTGATGTTCCAGGTTGTATTTATCAGTAGGTAGTGCCTTACTTTTTAAGAGTCCTCTCCTGCTGATGTTTCAGGTGTATATCAGTTATGTAGTTGTCTCTACTTAAAGAGTCCTCTTCTCTGCCTGATGTTCAGGTGTATATCAGTATGTAGTTGTCCTCTACTTTTTAAAGAAGTTCCATCTCCTGCTGATGTTTCAGGGTGTATATCAGTATGTAGTGCCTCTACTTTAAAGAGTCCTCTCCTGCTGATGTTCAGGTGTATATCAGTATGTAGTGTCTCTACTTTAAAGAGTCCTCTCCTGACTGATGTTCAGGTGTATATCAGTATTGTAGTGTCTCTACTTTAAAGAGTCCTCTCCTGCTGATGTTCAGGTGTATATCAGTATGTAGTGCCTCTACTTTAAAGAGTCCTCTCCTGCTGATGTTCAGGTGTATATCAGTATGTAGTGTCTCTACTTTAAAGAGTCCTCTCCTGCTGATGTTCAGGTGTATATCAGTATGTAGTGTGTCTACTTTAAAGAGTCCTCTCCTGCTGATGTTCAGGTGTATATCAGTATGTAGTGTCTCTACTTTAAAGAGTCCTCTCCTGCTGATGTTCAGGTGTATATCAGTATGTAGTGTCTCTACTTTAAAGAGTCCTCTCCTGCTGATGTTCAGGTGTATATCAGTATGTAGTGTCTCTACTTTAAAGAGTCCTCTCCTGCTGATGTTCAGGTGTATATCAGTATGTAGTGTCTCTACTTTAAAGAGTCCTCTCCTGCTGATGTTCAGGTGTATATCAGTATGTAATGTCTCTACTTTAAAGAGTCCTCTCCTGCTGATGTTCAGGTGTATATCAGTATGTAGTGTCTCTACTTTAAAGAGTCCTCTCCTGCTGATGTTCAGGTGTATATCAGTATGTAGTGTCTCTACTTTAAAGAGTCCTCTCCTGCTGATGTTCAGGTGTATATCAGTATGTAGTATCTCTACTTTAAAGAGTCCTCTCCTGCTGATGTTCAGGTGTATATCAGTATGTAGTGTCTCTACTTTAAAGAGTCCTCTCCTGCTGATGGTTCAGGTGTATATCAGTATGTAGTGTCTCTACTTTAAAGAGTCCTCTCCTGCTGATGTTCAGGTGTATATCAGTATGTAGTGTCTCTACTTTAAAGAGTCCTCTCCTGCTGATGTTCAGCTGTATATCAGTATGTAGTGTCTCTACATGTCTCCATGCTTTAATGTCCAAAAAGCTCTTTATTTTTCTCATACTGTCTGTGCTGCAGCACCTCTTTTCACCCTCTGTCTGAAACCAGAGCCCAGTCTGCCCTGATTGGTTAGCTGGCCGGCTCTGTTGTGATTGGTCAACAACTTAGAGATGTCCCTCCCTTGTGTTGGAGCGCCAGTAAATACAAGTGTTACTGAAGTAAACAAAGGAGTCCAATGGAGGCGTTTCAGTTACACAACAAGAAAGGGAAAACCCCCAAAAGCATAAAAGGGCCTCTGAGGATAATCTGATCTGAATCACTTCAAATGTTTTCCCTTTCATTCAAAGTGTATACTCATCAACCAGAAGGCTTTTTCTTTTCAATATGTTCTGTTCTTTTTAACGTCCATGTTGGAGCTATACATTGATTCATATAATTTATTCATACATTTAGTTTATAGTAAATGAAGTGTAGTGTTTCAGTGTTATTATTTTAGTTAGTTTAAGAAGTTGTATATGCTTTTATATTGAAGGCAGCTTTGGGCACGTTTTTAGGTGACGTGTTCCGTGTTTTTAAAATGACATTTTCTTTTCGGTTACATGTTAAGCCACCAGCTAAATAAATATTATACCATGACCTTGGACTACTTTATAAGATATAGTTTAATAGACGTGCTGTGGTTTAATAGAAACCCCAATGTGCATCAGAGAGCAACACTTGAGGTGTGACCTCATTTTCAAATGTCATGGACTGAAGTAGATTACACCTGTTACAAAATGATGTCTCCATCACTGGGAAAGTGCAGCTATCAGTAATTGTTATACTAATGTCAGTGAACGTCTCTGTGTATAATAAACTTAACTACATGGGATTAAATGACACGTTTCTTCTCCTGAATGGAGTGGGGGGGGAGGAACAGCAGAGAGAAAGGGGAGCAGAACGGGGCACACACACACACACACACACACACACACACACACATCACACACACACACACACACACACACACACCACACACACCACACACCACACACACACACTACACACACACACACACACACACACACACACACACACACACACACACACACACACACACACACACACACACACACACACACAACACACACACACACACACACACACACACACACACACACACACACACACACACACACACACACACACACACACACACACACACACACACACACACACACACACACACACACACACACACACACACACACAGGCTAAGGGGCGGGACATCTCTAAGCGGTTGACCAATCACAACAGAGCAGGCCAGCTGACCAATCAGAGCAGCTCTGGTTTCAGACAGAGGGTGAAAAGAGGCAGAATGAGAAAAATAAAGAGCTTTTTGAACATTAAAGCGTGCAGACATGTCCCAGTAGAGACACACAATACAAATATGAACATAATAGGGCCCCTTTAGATTACGAGTTGCTGTGATGATTGTATAAATATGATAACTGGTTGTATGATTAGCAGAATGGCTTACTGACTGTCTTTTATCATTGTAGAAGAATACTGGGCTATAATAACCCAGAGTTAACAGTTGGAACCTTTTTAAATGCAAGAAGACATTAAATGTACACTGTTGTTTTTTCCACGGTCTTGTTTATCAGCAATTGTTTAAGTCCAACATGCAGAGTTGGTTCCTGAGAGTCAGTTTTCTTCAGATTGAATTCACAATGGGAAAGTAGAAAAAGTGAGACTTGGTTTGCTTTTACCGAACAACAACAACAACAACAACAACAAGATGAACCTTCCATTGCTGACCGGAAAGACGCTGTGAAGCCCTGAGTTCGTTCCTAAAATACGTGGGGTAACTACGGCTAAATATGTCTGACCACATCTGGACGGATGCATTTGAGTCGTTTTCATAGACGACCTGAATGTGCTTCTGCTCCACGGGGCAAATGAACTGTTACGTAATGTTGTTTGTGTGTAAACTCTTTCGTATGACCACATGCAAGATGCCCCTCTCTGTGATTCCCCTCTCTGGGTGCAGTGCACTTCTTTCTCTCTGCTCATTACATCTCTTTCCTGCCGTCTTCCCTGCATTCCTGTGCAGGTCTCGGCCTGTGAAGAAGTCAAGCACACCGTTCACTTTTCATCCCAGCACTCGATCACATTTTCTTGCCGTGGTAATTCTATGTACAGTTTTATAATAATAATAAGCAGTGGGCACTTAGTTTGAGTGAATCCAGAATGTTCCACTAGATGAGATTGTGGGGCTCAGATTTGTTATCATGCAAGCTGGAAGACAAATTGTGAAAGCCAGCTTACACACAGACTCAGAAAATCGCATCCATAGTACTCCTTTCTTCGAGAGGATGTTACGCAAACCTTTCTACTGTAGCAAGGTGTGATTACTTTGAAAGTGTGACAGCAGAAATGTGTGAATGTGAGAGAGTGGAGGGATAAGGAAAAATAAAGAAGGCAATAATTGGGACGATATAAGTGACAACAGTTTTTCACACACACATCCCATGTATACATCACTTCAGGGGACATTACATTGACTTACATGCATTTCCTGGAGACTTATCCTAACCTGAACCAACACATGCCTAACCAAGTCTTCACCCTAAAATGAATGATTCCCCTCATGAGGACCTCCATGTTGTCCCCATAAGGGAGGCGAGTCCCCACACGTGACTGTGTAAACAGATTTAGGTCCCCAACATCTCTTAGCGGTTGACCAACCACAACAGAGCCGTCCAGCTAACCAATCAGAGCAGACTGTGCTCTGGTTTCAGACAGAGGGTGAAAAGAGGTGCTGCAGCACAGGCAGTATGAGAAGAATAAAGTGCTTTTTGAACATTAAAGCATGGCGACATGTAGAGACACTACATACTGATATACACCTGAACATCAGCAGGAGAGGACTCTTTAAAGTAGAGACACTACACACTGATATACACCTGAACATCAGCAGGAGAGGACTCTTTAAAGTAGAGACACTACATACTGATATACACCTGAACATCAGCAGGAGAGGACTCTTTAAAGTAGAGACACTACATACTGATATACACCTGAACATCAGCAGGAGAGGACTCTTTAAAGTAGAGACACTACATACTGATATACACCTGAACATCAGCAGGAGAGGACTCTTTAAAGTAGAGACACTACACACTGATATACACCTGAACATCAGCAGGAGAGGACTCTTTAAAGTAGAGACACTACAGACTGATATACACCTGAACATCAGCAGGAGAGGACTCTTTAAAGTAGAGACACTACATACTGATATACACCTGAACATCAGCAGGAGAGGACTCTTTAAAGTAGAGACACTACATACTGATATACACCTGAACATCAGCAGGAGAGGACTCTTTAAAGTAGAGACACTACATACTGATATACACCTGAACATCAGCAGGAGAGGACTCTTTAAAGTAGAGACACTACACACTGATATACACCTGAACATCAGCAGGAGAGGACTCTTTAAAGTAGAGACACTACATACTGATATACACCTGAACATCAGCAGGAGAGGACTCTTTAAAGTAGAGACACTACATACTGATATACACCTGAACATCAGCAGGAGAGGACTCTTTAAAGTAGAGACACTACACACTGATATACACCTGAACATCAGCAGGAGAGGACTCTTTAAAGTAGAGACACTACATACTGATATGCACCTGAACATCAGCAGGAGAGGACTCTTTAAAGTAGAGACACTACATACTGATATACACCTGAACATCAGCAGGAGAGGACTCTTTAAAGTAGAGACACTACATACTGATATACACCTGAACATCAGCAGGAGAGGACTCTTTAAAGTAGAGACACTACATACTGATATGAAGCTGAAAATGAGCATGATACGGTCCCTGTAAGCTAGTGTACTCCAGCACAATGGACTTGCGTAAAATAGTAAAAGCTTTCCCACAAGGTGAAAGAGTCATTGTTTCTTTTGAAATCCAACATGGTGGAGTACAGCCAGTTCAAGGAAAAAATAGTATCACTGTCCAAATACTGACAGATTGCACAGTGCGTTTCGTTTTACCTTCAAAATATGCCGCTATTATAACACCCTGCTGTACTCACTGTAAGAGTCAGTGAGCACAGAGATGCATGCTACACTAATATTAACTGCTGTAGGACTGATTACTGGCACTAGACATATAATAGTACCTCATAATATCACCACGATATTTTCCCCAGAAACATATACATTAAATTTTAACATTATTTCCCAGTTGAAATCCACCTTTTCTCTGTTCATACAGCCCTAAAAGTCCTGTATCGTTCAAGCAGAAGCCTCCTAAACTGCGTTACAAATAAAACATCACTTTTACTACCGTTCAACTTTTTAAGGCCCAGGATGTGGACGTCAGCACATTTGGAAAAAACGTCTTTATTGTTCTCGTGGGATACTTATTTCGAATTCTGCTTTCATTTGAACCCGGGGAGACGCCTGCTTTGGGACTAAATCTGGCTCGGAGTAAATAGCTGCATTGTTGGCTGATTTCTGTGCAGTGACGTCAGTCGGTCTTATCAGTGTTTTCTAACTTGACTTCAGAAGGGGCCTGACAGCAGACCCCGCCCAACAAAGAGCGACTGGAGCCTGATCGAAAATAAATATCCAAAAAGCTGTGTAACAATTGGTCAGAAAGCAGTAGTGCTGTGTCAAGGCAGACAAAGTAACAGCACATAGTGACTAATCCTCTTAGGAAATAGCTTTCTCCTTTTGTAACTCTCTCTGCAAGCTTACATTCAGGTTTAAGCACACAGCTGGAAATGTGTGTGAACTGTCAGACATCGACATGCCTTTAAATCACTGAGATGATACTTTTGACTATCTTACAGTCAAATCCCTTTAAGGTTACGTGTGGTTTTTTTGGTGTGCGTTTTAGATTGATAAACGTGGCATGTGGCGCAGTGGGTTAGTGCGTTGGTGCTCGGATCAGGGGGTCACAGGTTCAAACCCCACTGCAGTCAGCATGTCGTTGTGTCCCTGAGACACTTCACCCCAAATGGCTCCTGTGGGGATTGCCCACAGTACTGAGGATGTAAGTCGCTTTGGATAAAAGCGTCTAACAAGTAATATGTAAACAATCAAATGTGAAATGTCAGATTGAGTCTCACATGACATGAAATACACAGCCGGCATTGAGTTAGGGTTACGGCCCGTCCACACACAGGCATGAAAAAAATCTTGATGCTGGGCGTGTCTGAAGCTTGGCGATTTCACACGCCCAAGGCGACCAACAACCAATCACATGAATCTCCCGCCCCCGACATACAAAGCAATAGCAATGTTAAAACGAAGTAAACTGGATATAAAATCCCCAACAGGCGAAAACCTACCAGTTTCACCCACTGTCTCTGCCACCTCCCTCCATGCCTGGTTCCTCCGGTTTGTATCCCGGTAAATAGTTCTGGTCGTAAAGAACCGGGTGATTTGCTACCGTAATTTCTCATTTGGAATATGAGGAAATGAACTGCGGTCTGGCTCTCCCAGCTTGCACGCGGTTTGATTGGCTAGCGCTTGTACTGGCGGGATTTGCATAAACGGAATTTGATTGGCTGATGCCAGCTTCGAAAGCATCAAAAGTTGAACATCAACTTTTGATGCTCACGATGCTTGCAAAGCCATGCTCCGCTCCCCACAATGCAGTTCGGCGAAGATTCAAAATCTCTACGTCACCCCATTCAAGTGAATGGGCGAAGCTTTGAAAGATTCTTTTCATGCCTGTGTGTGGACGGGCCGTTAGGGTGGGAAAAAGTCATATCAGGGTACTGAACTATGTAGGGCTTAGTCTATTAGTGCACTAACTGGTTACTTTGGTCTTAGTTTACTCAGATGTCTGTAGTCTATAAGTAAATTATTGCTTTTTCAAACTGAATTACTTATTTCCAAGTAACTTATGTGCCGTAAAAACATGATTTTAGGTTGTGCTTTTGAAGGTTTATTTGTAAAAAACTAAGTTGTACATATCTGTTCATTAAGTCAATCATTGGCGGATGTGGCTTAGCTGGGAGAATAGCGGTAAAACCAGTCAACATGTTGAAGCATCATTTGGCACGACACTGAACTAAACCCATAATTGCTCCGATACAGGGATGCAAACTCATCAGGTATGAAAAGGTGACAAGGACCCGAGCCCCCCGACCCCACGCAATATCGGCTTTAAAATGAGGAATAACAGAGTTAGCAGTCAGAACAACTAAAGCAGCAGGTAATAATAACAGAAACGCCAAAGAGTCACATCTAATAGAAATATATAAAAGCATTTATTTTAATTGTGTAGCAGTGAGTTTAACATTTTGGCAGCACTGTTGAGCATTTTGAAAATGTATTTTCATGCCTCTGTGCAAGGCTTAGTCTTTCTATCTGTATAGCTGGTGTTAAGTAACTAAGTTCATAAACTCAAGTACTACTTGGGTACAATTTTGAGATACTTGTACTTTATTTAAGTATTTCAATGTTTCTTTTGCTACTTTGTACTTCTACTCCACTACAGTTCAGAGGTACATGGTGTACTTTTCCTCCACTACATGTATTTAATACCTTTAGTTACTTCACAGATGTGGATGAATGATGTGAAATATAATCAAGTGTTGAATCAGACTTTAGTTCCACCTGGAGTAAATCCACCAGCTACCCTGCAGTATACAAAGTCATTCAAACTAGCTGCACCTTTACCAGCTTTGAGAACACTTTCATGATCAATCATTATAAAACATATCAGATATATTATTCTGAAATGGACCAATCTGCACAACGACTACTTTCACTGTCGCTACTTTAATACTTTTACTTGAGGAACATTTTGAATGCAGTACTTTTACTGTAACAGAGTATTCCTACACTCTGGTGCTTCTAGTACAAGACCTGAGTACTTCTACTTTTACTGTCGCTACTTTAACTATATTTTGATGATAATACTTTTGTACTTTTATTTGAGGAACATTTTGATTGCAGGATTGTTCCTACATTCTGGTACTTCTACTTTTACTCAAGTACAAGATCTATACTTATACCACCTCCGTTTATAGCCTATGAAAAAAACTAATAGAAAACGAAGGCTAAAGCTAACGTTAGCAGATAGTGATGCTAGTTTGCTAGTTAAGTTTGCTCAACGATAATATTGCGACAGAAACATCACGCTCTGCCGCTCTGACGGGGAGCTCTGCTCTGAACACCTGAACGGCCCGTTCTAACAGCTGTTCACCAGCGGTCCGGTCTGTACCACAGTGACTCCGGACCGCACAGTTAATATTAACGAACGCACCGTAGGTAATGTAGCTGCTGAAGCTAGACCATCATCGCGGAGCAGCAGAGCCGACAGGCAGGAAGACTCGAGCACACAGCTCGCGCTGCATTATAATATATAAAAAAAGAACACCATGCGTGTCATGACGGCACATAGCAGCTTGCGGCCGCAGATTACTCCGGGTCCCAGACCCCACCATACCCAAAAAATATTGTTATTGCAGATCTACATGAATCACACAAACGACCTATTTTGGATTCAAAACGGCGAATTTCGCCGAAAGGTGACAAGTTTGCATCCCTGCTATATCTACGGTAGTGTATCTGTAAAAAAAAAAACTGTCAGGTAAATGACACATGATAGATGATAGAATTGTACGAATGTTAGTCGACCAATAGTTTCTTTAGTTGAGGACAGCCATTCATTCAATTCATGTACATTTAAGTCATAATCACAAGAAATAAACCTTGATTACTAAATTAATTGGAGTGCCTTTTTTAAGTCACTTTGAAGAGTTACACCATAGAATACATTTCTAATAGGGATGCACGATATTGGTTTTTTGAAACCGATACCTTCCTGCTTCTCAAGACCGATACCCGATAATAAAACATTTTTACGCCACTAATTATTTTAACGCATGTGTATTTTTTTTTCCTCGGCCGCCCCGTAGTTTCAGAGCGCATCGAGTTTAAAATACCATCTACAAGCTGATGCTGACAGCCCCGCTCCTGCCGCCCGCTTGTGGCAGACCACACTTCCACGCTCACCGGCAGGCACCGACTGGCCATCTGGAGGACCGGGAGGGTGTGTGTATGTGTGGCCCGAGCGAGCGAGAGACCTTACGTGCATTGTTGTTGATAGCATCTGGTGCTAGCTAGCTGCGCTAACGGATATAAGGAGCTGTTTAAATGAAAACAGAGGAGCGACATTTCGCCAACAACTGCGCCGAGCACTTGGCTTTATGCAGGAAGCCAGACAGTGGGACATTGTACGAACAGTCAGCACACTCGGCACGGATAGTGCGCAACATGATTGCAGCGTCCAGGCAGCTCCGGTTCGAGCATATGCCTTGAGTTGCACATAGCTCCAACGCCCATACCACCGACGACATGTTTGTTTACTGTCCTGGCTTCACGGCCGCACACCATTCACGTCACAGCCAGGCATGAGTTAGGGAGCGCTGGATTTGTGAAGAACTCCCCTCTTCCTAAACCACTAATACCACAGTACTGGCAAAACGGGAGGAGCCGAGTGAAAAACAAGCGCCCCTCATCCCAATCCACCCACACCGCAGTATTTTTTCTTACCCAAAAAATATATTGTATATTATCGGGGCTATTAATACTGGTATCGGGTTTATCAGGATGACGTCATAATTCCTAATTATCGGACCGATAATTATCGGGCCGATAATTATCGTGCATCCCTAATTTCTAATATTGCCTAAAGCCGCACAGCTCATCAATTTGCAGTGAATCAAAGGCACTTATACAAATGGAAAGTAGCCTCTGGAGAAAAGGTGGTGCGAAATATTCACTGGTTGAAAAACTCTCAAACACACACACACACACACACACACACCTCGTGTTGCCTGACATTATCCCCACTGACAGAGTTCAAACTCTGATTCATAAATCTCTCTCTATTGGTGAATCATAACCAGAGAGGACATTTACCTCAGCCTAAAGATGTGTGAGGAAGGATTGCCTCTTTTTACACACAAACACTCAAATCGGTCATATCGCTATTCTCCATTCACACAGGTATGAAACGCAGCTGGCATTGATCCAACGTGTTCTCTGGGAAAGAGGATGGATGAGTCGCTGACATGCCAAAACCTGAATCCACATCACAACAATTATAAGGAAGAAGCCTAACTGTCAATCCCTCATTAGAAGTCAAATTAAAACAATCTTTTGTACGTCTTTCAAGGTTATGACTATTGCCCAAGCCAAGCTCACTAACATGCTTTCAAGATAAAAAGGAACTGGGACAGACGCTGGGAGTGAAATGAGTGAATAACTGTTTAACTGTATTACACAACATGTAGTTTCTTATCGACATAACGACGAAGAAGTATCAGTAGAAAACTGAACTTTTAGACTTTTATTGGTGCCATTTGTGTTCAGTTCAACGTTCAATAAAAGTTAAATCATGTCTTCTTATTAAGCAATTAGTTGTATTTTAGCAGTAGGCGTATGTACTGAAAGCAGCAGAGAAGACGTTTTTTTATCTCAAGAAATACAATATGACGATATATTTAACAAAGTAAACATATCGTGCAGCCTTCGTTGTTATACATCAGCTTCATGAGGGGGATAATAAAGCTGAAGTTAGCAGCTAAACTCTACCAAACATATTTAGTCTGTTCAGGGGCGGCGGGTTCTGTAGCTAGGGGAAGGCTAAGCCTTCCCAAATATTTTTGTCGCATCCTGGTAAAATTAAAATATAATGTATAATGTCTGTGTCTTTGACATTAGCGCTGCTATGCAGCCACCTGTGCCGCGAAGCCAGTTCAACAGACCCTGGATATGTTTGAGTTATCTTAACTAACCCTAACAAACGAGATCTCGCTAAGCGGTCCTACGACGCTGGTTATCAACTCTGTAAATCAAGCCAGGGTTTCTCTCTCCAGCTGAGAGCGCGTTCACGTGAAAGGGGTGGGGTTAGCAACATTTGACCAATCACAAACAGGGACAAGTGTACTGACAGCGCAGCGTCATACTTCATTCATGAAAAGTCAACTAATATTAGACAAATATGAACTTTAAACATCCATGATTTAAACATATAATCCAGGAAACAAGTCACATAGTTGCTGCAAGGAGAATACAGAACAACTGGTTAAAAAATAACTACTGAGTGTTTGAAAGCGTACAACAGTTTTATGATATCACTGCCCCGTCTAAGACATGAGTGGATCTGACTTTAATTACATTTGAGTTGAGTGTTTAATGTGTTGCTTAAAATAATACGTCTGCATACAGTATATTTAAGCTATAGCTCACGACAGGCCGTGTTATATGCTCATTATATCACAGCTAAGGGGCGTGGTTCGGCCCGACGCAAAGCGGAGGGTCGACAACCCCCTTAGCTGTGATATGAGCATATACCACGGCCTGTCGTGAGCTATTGCTTTTATAAAACGGTTACCAAGTGTGGCAATATGAAAGAAAAATACACTCTAATTTAAATAGTTTTTATTAGTTAATAATGATGTTCAAAATAAAATAGTCCCTCCGTTGCCTTCTGCACGAAACATAGTGCGAGGTGGTTGCTATGCAACAACACTAACAGCTAGCGAACATACTAGACAAAGAGCATTGATCCATTATTTGGCTATTCATTTGTATGTTGGCGTTTATTGTGCAGCCACTGAAAACCTGTCCAGCATCAGTAGCATGGCTTACGTGGTTACTTGTATAGGTTGAGGTTGTTCTGGGCTGTTGCTTGGCGTGGTGAGAATATTGCTCCACTTTCTCCGGTCCCTGAGATTGGGCTTCCAGCAGCTCTGGAGAGAGCTTTCGCACCTGTGGCCACTAACGGTCAGAAAGCTTTTGAATGGAGGTACTTCTCCAGTTGGTCTACCTGCTCTTCACGTAGCTCTGCATGTCGTCGTTTAGGTGCTTTCTGGAGATAGGCACTCCTCAATCCACTCCTCCATAGTAAGACCCCCCGGAGGTCGAAGTTAATCTTAAATGTTTCCATCTTATGCTTTGTAAGTTTGTTTCGTAACGGAAGAAATGTAAATATATTTATAAAACTGACAAGTCAAATCAAGCAATCTGATTGGTCGATAGAGTTTTTGCGGACCTCTTTGATTACAGATTTGAAAACATCGTTGCTTGCTTTAAAAGTAGCACAATTCATTATGTCAAACCTTGGAAAGTATCTAGATATCCCTGCCCTAATGCCAAAGGAACTGCACACTGAATATGTTTTGCCGTTTGATGTCTATGTCTGGACCGCTGCGTAAAAAGGAGGGTTTCTGCCCGTTACTTCTCTGCATACGGCAGTTTAAACTGTATTTCCTTTATCCTGTAATATGACTTGATAGATTTAAACTCCGCACACTGAGCTCTGATTGGTCAGCAGGCGGTGCTTTCACTGAGTTGATCTCTTTTCTATAGACACCGGAGGCGGGCAGCGTCAGGTCAAAAAAGTTATTTAGCCTTCCCAAACCTGAGCCTCACGCGCCGCCTATGTCTGTGTTGACTCTCTGAATAAGATCTGAGCGAAATGTAACAATGGCAGAAAGTCAGACTAAATGAATCACTTTTCAAAGTTTCATATCCTCTTTGTTTGGCTGTTCCATTCCTCAACAATTATTAAAAAAATACACAGTAGTCATCGGTGACACATTTAGGAGTAATGTCCCAATCATCCTTTAAAATGACTTTCGGGTTTATGGATCATTAGAAACGATCAAGAGGATCTCTTTCACAATAAGAGGAGTCAATACTGTGAAGACTGATCTGACTACAATTCAAGCAAAGGCAAAACTTCTCAAAGAACAACTCCGGCAGTGGCTCAGTCAGTAGGGGCTTGGACTGGGAGCTGTAGAGGTCCCAGTTCACCTCCTGCCCTGACGTGGTGCCCTTGAGCAAGGCACCGGACAACCCCATTCCCCCCTCATTCCCATCGCTCCCCGGGCGCTGTGCAATAGCTGCCCGGGGAGCTATTCTGGTATTCCCTACTCCTGGTACCATCCTAGTACCAGGAGTCTAGTACCAGGAGCAGTGGCTCCTGGTACTAGACTCCTGGTACTAGACTCCTGGTACTAGACTCCTGGTACTAGGATGGGTTCAAAGCAGAGGACACATGTCACTGTTTCATCCCTCCATATTCTAATTCAACTTTTAGGAAATAACAACAAGACTACAGCAAAGTCCAAGAGGCTGTGACCTGTGACCAGAGGTGGAAGAAGTACTCAGATACTTAAGTCAAAGTACTAATACTACCCTGTAAAAATACTCCATTACAAGTAACAGTAGTGTATTTAGAATGGTACTTGAGTACAAGTATTTCAGTCCAACAACCTCACATTTGTACCAGTACAGTTCTTGATTAGTGGTGTAAAGTAACTAAGTACATTTACTCAAGTACTGTACTTAAATAACATTTAAAGATACTTGTACTTTGAGTTGTGTTTTGCTACTTCATACTTAGGTTAGTTAGTCAGTTAAAGTAACTACTGTACTTAATTTTGAGGTACTTGTACTTTACATGTTATGCTACTTTGTTCTTCTACTCCACTACAGTTCAGAGGTACATGGTGTACTTTTACTCCACTACATGTATGTAATACCTTTAGTTACTTCACAGATGTGGATGAATGATGTGAAATATAATCAAGTGTTAAATCAGACTTTAGTTCCACCTGGAGTAAATCCACCAGCTACCCTGCAGTATACAAAGTCATTCAAACTAGCTGCACCTTCACCAGCTTTGAGAACACTTTCATGATCAATCATTATAAAACATATCATATATATTATTCTGAAATGGACCAATCTGCACAACGACTACTTTTACTGTCGCTACTTTCACTATATTTTGATGAGAATACTTTTCTACTTTTACTTGAGTAACATTTTGAATGCAGGACTTTTACTGTAACAGAGTATTCCTTCACTCTGATACTTCTACTTTTACTCAAGTACAAGATTTGAGTACTCCTCCCCCCTCTGCAGACTAGTATCAGTCTGTCACATGAAACTTCTCAGAGGACATCTTGACTTTTATTAAATAACGAGGCTACAAAAAGTCCAAGTTTAGAGGGTATGAGCTGTGACGAAGCTGACAAAAAAAGCGCTAAACTTGCTTCAGTCCTTGTAGTCAAAATGGAAGTATTTAACACACAATCCTACTAAAAACTCCACAGACAGTTAAGCAGCTCATTTGATTGGCTAATCACTGCGGAATGCTCCATGTTGCTCTCTGATGGGGGAACACTGAACAAACTCAGGGTCAAAATGTACAGAGTTTGTGGTTTCTCTCTTATTAACTGAAGTAAACAACTTTTTTCAAACAATGTTAAAAACTTAAACAAATAAACAGTGTTTTGTGGTTTATTCGGCTCTAAGTTACTAGAAAAATAATCGAAATATTCATAAAAATTGCAACTCATTATCTGGATGCTCGTTACCATCGCCTATATGAGACCAGTAATGCCAATAACCAATAAAACGATCCCCAACAGATGTATTTTATCTAAGTTATGGCTGTAAATGTGCAAATAAAATGTGCGTGCTATAGCTTTGCAGAAGTTATGCTCTCCTACGCAGGGTATTACTTTAAGTACATGTACTTAGTTACTTTTCAACACGCAGACAAACACAGTTTTGATATTCAGGACTTTCTTTCTGACATTTGTATCATAATTAAAATTATCTTTTGTGTACAGTTCTTCCATTGGTTCAATCTTTAAGGATGCATTATGTTGACATGTTTCAATTGGCAGCTTGATGAACAGAGCTTGTCTTGACGTGCCCACCACTCGGTAAATGAAAAGTAATCCACATTACACGAGAAAAACAAGTGCGGACTTACCTTCAGACCCTGTGGTGGTGAGGTGGTTGGAGAATGGGAACAGACAGAGGAAAGTTGAAGCGTTCTCTCCACGATGGAGTAGTTTCACGCACAGAAAGAGTGCCTCCTCCTCTCCACGCAGCACGCAGGTCTCGCAGGTGGAGCGCAGTGCTTCCTGTTTGTTGGAGAAGGTGAACAACCACTACACTACCACCGCTGCTGCGTCTCCCTCCGCCAGCTCTCCCTCCGCCAAGTCAGTCGTCAAGTGTGAGAGAAAAACAGGACCTCCGCTTGAGGATTTCCAAAGTAAAACCAGGAAGTACAATCTATGTGGTTACATTTTTATTTTGAGAAACTTTTGGAATAAAAAGGAAGTTTATCAAGAAGTTTTTTTCAATTAATGTTAGGAAGTGGGACTTTTTTATTTTTTAAGTTTCATTGATGAATACTAAAAATACAGATTCATACATGTCTAACTTAATTAGAATGTTTGAGAATTATAGTGGCATGAGATTAAACATTAATGTATGTGTGTCTCGACATAATGTGAATGTACCAGTGTTCAAAGAGCTACACATTGCATAGCAAAAGTCCCATAATATGGGGTGTAATGTCATCTCAAGAAAAAGATGTATAGGCAAGTCGCAAGTGTATTTATACAGCACCTTTCAACACAAGGCAATTCAAAGCGCTTTACAAGTTGAAAGACATTGAGATCATTAAAAAATAGTGTCCTTTCAAAAACAGTCATTAAAAACCAAAGGGAATCAAATAAACATTAAAACAAGCTAATATAGAACAATACAGGTAGAAAATACATGAATAAAAGTTACAGAATAACAGACTGTATCTCTGCTCAAGCAGTGGATTGTAATAAGTACATTTAATCAAGTACTGTACTTAAAGATAGGGTGGGTAAGAATGGAGAAACCAGCTCGAATACACAGCCGGGAAAAATCTGCCACTTCCTTCAGACTTCCTCACAGAGCCCCTCCTCCAACACACACAACGCGCACATGACCAATGAGGGCACGAGATAAGTTTGTGCCCAGATGGAGGGCTGACAGGCAGGTAGGCCATCCAGTTACTTTAGCCGGCTCAGATGATTGGTCGTGCTTTTTACAGCGCCACGGCTTCCACAGATGACATTTTTTGATGTATTTATTGTCAAAGCATTTAATATATTCATTGCTATCGGGATGTTAAGAGCATTCCATGGAATATAACAAAAAGTGTTTCTGAAGTGAATTACCTACCCCACTTTAAAGTAAGATCATTTGAGGTATGCTACTAGTACTTTACTTTTCAATGTGTTGAAACGTTATACTCCTACTTCATCTCAAAGACACATATTGAACCTTTTACTATTGAACTATATAGACAGCTTTTACCTTAATGATTACAATTGTCACCCTCTTCTTGTCCGGTACAACAAGTATCTGTTGGTTTTAAATGTTTGTCCTGATAAAGGATGAAGGGTTGAGGAAATGATTCTACTAAATCCTCTTGAAGCTATATACAAGTGCATCATCACAAAGCTGAAAACATGGCTTAGATCAGGGGGGTCAAACTCAAACACACAGTGGGCCAAAGTAAAACAAATGGGTACTAGTCGAGGGCCGGACTGGTTCAATGTTTATTGCAGAACTTATTGAAATGAACTTATTGCACATATTAAACCTGGAACTAACAAAGCTTAAATTATTGCCTATAAAAACAACATTAAACATTAAATAATCAGTTGCATTCATTTCTTATGGCTCTATCTGCAGTACATTTTTCCACAGGCCAACAACAGCTTCAACAAAACTATTTCCCTCAAAGAGAAAACAAACCTGCCCTGTTGTCCTGAGAGAAAGTGCAGAAGGAAACATCCATTAAACTCAGTGTGCTGCTCTGTGATGCTAGCTCAGATACTTGGCATCTCATCTTGGGTGCAAGGTCATCAATGTTTGGGCTCAGGCTCTGAGCGGAGGAGACCCTCAGGATGGAGTGAAGGTGTGCGTGCAATATACCGGAGGGTCAGATCTAATAGTAATTCAAAGTTATCCTGCGGGCCAAAATTAAATCCACCAAGGGCCTGATTTGGCCCCCGGGCCTTGAGTTTGACACGTGTGGCTTAAATCATAAAAAGTTGACATTTTAGAGAAACACTGTTCTCACAGGACAGCGACACAAACACTAACACGTGATGATCTTATACGATATGGTAGATTACACTACCTAATACCATATAAAGGAGTTATCATTAGCACAACCTGAACCATTTGTATTTACTGAAGCAGCTCCTACATGTATTTGTTTCCACATCACATCATCAGTACAGTACAGCCTGCTCTTCACTTAGTTAAAAACAAAAACCTTAACACACCTGTACAATATCCAAGAAAACAACTTCAGTAAAAGTCTATTTTGTTGGCAATGATGTCATCATTATAAGTGTTTTCTATTAAGAATCAATACTAGTTTGCAGCATAACATAATGACTACTTGTTGATGACACATAATCTACATTAAATAATGTTTTAAAAAATGGTTAACTCCTACTAAAGTAATCCTGAATCATGTTTCAAAGTGAGGCTTTTATTGTGAAGGGCACGTCTCCTTTCTGCTGTTTTACTGTCTGTCTGAAGCTGATTGGTCCAGTTCTCCGGCTGTCTTCCAAAAACCACATAGCACTGGCACAAAACTCACAAGCAGAGATTTCACCCGGAAACACAATGTTTTCTGCCGCCACTGTGTGAAAGCATGGAGAACATAACGTTAAAATGATCTCAATATAGCCCATGATCCCGTTATGTTATGTAATATAGGCTATATGTTATTTTAACCATTGTTTATATATTTTCCAGCCATAAACCACCCATTTAAGCCACGACACATCATCATGAGGTAATGCCACATGTTATATGTGTAACCTCTTATTATGAAAGTGTAGAACACTGTACAAAGTATAGTTTGAAAGGCAGAGCGTTGCTGCCCTCTGGTGGACAAATGCGTTGCTGCAACATCTAAAAATACAACTCACCTATGTACAAAGTTTTGCATGTAATGACCGCCACCACGTGTCCAAAATAATATTGCAAGGTGGATCTAATCTTAATGCCTAGAAAAAACTGAAAATGTCTCTATCACGATTTCGATGTGGATGTTGCAGTGGAATGAGTTCCCGATATACAAGATATATTTTACGCTTAATTAAACTCTACAGTGCACAATTTTGTATGTATGTTTATATATTTTATAAGAGAGTATTGTAATTTGTTCTGTCTATGTATCGTGTGGATACTCTTCTGAATATATGTATTTTCTGCTGTGAATAATCTATCTATCTGTGAATATCTCTCTCTCTCAATTCAATTCAATTCAAAGGGGCTTTATTGTCATGAAAGTTAAATGAAACAATGTTGCCAAAGCATCAAAATAATTAACAACATTAACATACATTTCACATTTTTACATATTATTGATATATATATATATTAGTGATACAATTACACTTCAACACACATGTGTGTGTGTGTTTCTTTGGGTGCGTGATTTTGTGTGTGTGTGTGTGTCTCATTCACTGTCCCTCAGGTTGTGGCATATACATATTGGGCAGCAAGATGTGCCTTGTTCAACTTGTTACAGTAAAGGCTCCTTACTTCGTTGAATGTTTGGCCCTTCAGGAGGAAGTGCATCTCCGTCTCACCTGTCGTCCAGTGACCACATATTCTGGTTTATTTTGGTTGCCAGGATCTTTTGTGTCTTCCTGTTGCCAGTCTGTGGTCACTGAGCCTGTGCTTGGTCGGGAACTGCCTCTGCTTTCTATCTCTGACAGAGATATTCTGCCAGCTCATAATCTCTGTTTAGAGCCAACATTCTAATCTACTTTGGCTTTTAGTTTCTTCTTCCCAATGTTGTAAATAGTTGTGTTTACATGGTGTTATAATGCGTTTGAGTGTGATTGGTGTTTGGAGAGCAGTGTTGTTGAGAGACTGGTCAGAGTGGCTCTGAGAGGGGGCAGCTAGCCTCAGCACCAGCTGACATAGGGGACTCTTCTCTGGGGTTAGCTCTTGGCTTTGGAGGGCTTTGGAGTGGAGGGTGTCTCGGGGGCTGGATCTAAGGTGGTTAAAGAATGTTAGTGCTCTCTTTTGAGTGTTAATGATCAGTGGGTATCTGCCTCATTCTGCTCTACATGCATGTGTTGGTGTTTTTATCTGAACACGTCAAATGTATCTGCAGAATTCTGCATGTAAAGACTCAGTTGGATGTTTGTCCCAGCGGGTATAGCTCTGGGGACTGAGTGGACCCCATACTTCACTACCGTACAGCGCAATGAGCTGGATCACACTATCAAAGATTTGAAGCCAGATTTGAATTTGAATTTGGAAATGATCAAATGTTCTCTTGATTGCGTTTGGAGCTCTTCTGGCTTTTTCTTTGAATGCATTCACTGCCATGTTGAAACGTCCTGATGCTGTTGTGGTTAGACCAAGGTAACTCATGCTATGTTCAATGATATGATTGTTTATGGTAAAATGGTATTTGTTCTCCTGACATCTGGGGCGTTTTTGGAAAACCATGACATTAGTTTTCGTCATATTGACTGCCAGGGCCCAGTTCTTACAGTACTGGTCTACTATGTCCAGCTGTTGTTGTAGTCCTTGTTCAGTAGGAGACAGCAGAACAAGGTCATCAGCATAAAGCAGACACTTCACCTCTCTATCTAAGAGGGAGAGGCCATGAGCAGCTCATTGATCCAACTGAACAGCAACTTCATTTAGATATACATTCAATAAAGTCGGACTTAAATTGCAACCCTGACAAACACCTCTTCTCTGGGTGAAGAATTCAGTTCTCTCTCTCTCTCTCTCTCTCTCTCTCTCCTTCTCTCTCTCTCCTCTCTCCCTCTCTCTCTCTCTCT